>NC_053027.1:368490337-368509014 GCF_003073215.2 Triticum urartu | reverse complement strand
CTGAATTTCGTTCTAGTTTATCTTTTCGCTCGTTAGTCGGAATCAGGCGATTCAAGCGCCTAGATCTTCGTCTCGAGACCCTCTTTCCGTTTAACCAACTTGCACAAGTTTTTGCTACTATAAAATTTGACCTAGGTCCAGATTAGTAAACGGATCTTGTTTCTTTCGCCGTTTGAGTTTCGTTGCTCCGTTCGATTTGATTCTTTTTGCAAACCGGAGTTCTTAAGTTGAACTTTCTGGTTAGATCTTCTTATTTGAGATTTACCCATGTTTCTTAGCTTGATTGCTTATGTAAGCTATTGTTTGTTTGCGATAGAATTCCCGGAGTGCGAAGCGTGTTATTTGGAGTCTCTAGGTTACGCGGATCGTCAGCAAGGCAAATAACACTTTGATCATACCCCTTTATCACCCAGTTTTTATGCATTAGTACCAATCCTCAAATATTGCATGGTTAGGATGTCATTAACATGTGGGTTGGGAACTAGTTGATGAGGTAGAACATATTACCCTGTTACATTCAAACCCTTGGGAGTTACTTCTACCCATTGCTTATATTGCTATGCTATGCTCGTAGACGAGGTTTGGTGAGTGAAATCCATGACAAATGTGAGATTGATAATTAATGGTTCAACTTAAGGTGGCAACTTAAATACACATCTGGGTGGATTGAGGCACCTGGAGTACCCAGTGTTGCCTGTATTTTTGGAAACCCCAGAGTACCTGTGTGATCTTCCTATGGACCGCCACCCAGGCTCAAAGGGAACTAAGATGATTCATGCTAGAAACTTCCGTGTGCAGCCACAAGCTATTATAGGCTCTAGCATAGTTGAGTAAGTTACGTGAAGTTCTTAAAGAGATGGATCAGCAGGTAGTGCGATTGTAGGTTTGGTATGGTCTGCCCGGAGTAGAGAGTTAATGTTTCTGAAAAACTGTGTCTCGGTCATCCATTTCTCAAACATCCTGTAATGCGAGAAAACCAACGGAGATCGGGTCTTGTGGGGAAAAGTGCGCGAACCTCTACAGAGTGTATAAACTAATCATGGTTAGTCGTGTCCCCGGTTATGGACAATCTTGAGTATCTAGTACTTGGAGTATCTTAAGTATCTCATCACTCTAAATTAATATTGTTAGGTTGATAATCTTATATTTACTAATTGAAGCATCAACCGAGGCTCCACGTTAATCCTCAATAACGAAGAACTTTGTCCATCCGATCTCCATACTAAGAATTTGTAGCCGTAGATGTGATAAATCACAGAGTCCTCACCAATTGTCCCACCTGCACTTGCTTTTTACACACAAAAAAACTGTTTCACGTGATGGTTTGGTTAAAAGAAAAAAACTTATAGCTGTATATGGGATAAATCACATAGTCCTCACCAATTGTCCCATGTGCACTTCCTTTTCAGAAAAAAAATGGTTTCACGTGATGGTTTGGTCAAAAGACAAAATGATAGCTGTATATGGGATAAATCACAGAGTCCTCACCAATTGTTCCACGTGCCCTTCCTTTTAAGAAAAAAATCTGTTTCACGTGATGGTTTGGTGAAAAGAAAAACTATTCCACCTCCCCCGATCCTTCCCTGTCGAGGAACCAAGGCGTCCTCCACCATCCGCTAGGCCTGCTTCTCCTCCCCCACGATCCGATGTTCCTGCTCCTGTCCCTCCTCAAGTCTTCACATGTATCATCTAAAACCAATCCAAGCAGCCTCTCAGGATCGCGTTCCTATGCAACCTTCGAATCCACCCTGCCGCAGACATGATGCAATCAATATTTCATGAGGAGGCTTTTCCAATCTCAGCGCGCATGCCCCGAGCAACTAACGATGTTCGATGTGGTGGAGAAGGCGGTGCAAAGGCAGTTTGTTTCAGATCTGGGAGCCTTCATTGTTGGTGAAGCTGGAAATAATCAACCGCTGCAAGTATGCAAGGAAAAAGGATGGAGTAGGTTTTCAATTTTCAATTTTTTATGTTGTCCATCATGCAATTTGAGACTTGGTCTCCAATCAGCAAGTACATCCTATTTGTTTTGTGGGATTTTGGTGAAGTGTGTCATTTGGTTTTAGGCCTGTTCGCGATAGGTATTTGTAAGATTGGGAAGATCTGTAATTTATGTGCCATCCGATTAAGAGATTCAGTACACCAAATATTGGGACGTACTTGCGCACAAAGTCGATCACCTCCTCTAATTCTGTTGGGAAGTGGATAGGTCGTTTTAGCATTGCATGATTTGTCCAGTCTACTATTGTTTCATATAAATAAAAACTCCATGTTTGTTTTCATGAATCTGTTCTTTCAATTATGCTCAACCTATTGTCCAATAGGATTTGCTTATCTTAGAAGCACAAACTACACTCTGCTTTGAAGTTCTGATGCAAGTTTTTGATAGTGCTATTTGCAGAATGGAACGTGTATGCATAAAAGAGGCCAAGAGGTCAAGAAGGTATCGCCGTTAAAGTATTTGTTGGAAGTAACACCAAAATAATTATGCTCAAGTAAACCTCTTGGTAAAGACTAGCAGCAAAGCTGTTCACCTCCTCGACACTCCTCAAATTCATTGTCGGACACTCCTACGCCCATCAGCAGGAAAAAGTAGCTATACACTTATAATACTCTGTTTGAGATAAATTTTACTCATATATTTTGTTACCCGTCCCTGATTGTTCATGTTATGCCCACAACTTTAAATCTATAGTTCTCCCATTAATTCTATACTTCAGCAGCAAATGGCACCAATGCATGTTGCGGGCAATTAGGAACAAGTGGTATGGCTAATACTTAATCAGTTGTTTAATTATTTGTTTCACCTTTTCCAGGTTTCGTATAGGAAAATAGACTAATGTTTTCTCTTATTTCTTGCAGTTGCTTAATTACGTATCCAGTTTCCAGTCCATGAACTTCTTTGAAATAAGTTGCCAGTCTATGTAGATTAGTATTTGATGAGTTACTAAGAAATTTTTAGGTATTTCTATATGTTCAGTTATACTCTCATATGCGATATAGACCTGAATTGACCGAAAACTCAGATAGCTTTTTTTCTTATAAATGTGAGTATTATAAAGAAACAGTCACCAGCTAGCTGATTCAAAGAACATTATAGATTTAGATAATTTAACTGACATGGAATTCAGTCAAATATAGTGTCGCTGTCTAATATCATTTGTTCTATAATATCTATAATGTTTGAGGCATCTAGAGTTCGTGGTTCATTTTTCTTGCTCTTCTAGAATAGATTTACTCTCAAAGGATGGTTCTCACGCCCCGACCCTCCTAGCGACATAAAGTTGTCGTCTCCAGCCCATCACTCAATGGAACTTTGATGGGCAACCCTCGGCTTTGTAAAGAGCACATCTTTTCACCAACCATTTATACATAGAAATGCTGGACAATCACAAGATTTGCATCGTGTGTATGAGCATATCTGTTTCACGTGAATCCACCTCTTTATTCTCTATACATTCATTCACATATTAGATGACAAATCGTTTAGATTATCACAGTGTATATAGGTGTGCATATCAAGTTTCTGCAGAAAAACTTCTCTCTGGTAAGAAAGTTTCTATAGCTTTTAGTCCATGTTTAGTTAAATCATCAGAATATCTGCTGAATATATATGTTCATTCGTGCAGTATACCCTATTTTTTTTTCTTATACAGAAACAAATTACTTCCATATATTTTGATGCTTCCCATACTGAACACAATTCCTGACCCTTGAACGACAGTTTTTATTCCTTATCTCCATCTCACAGATCTACCTTCTATCTACATATCTATCTGTTCCTTCTACTTCTAAGACAGATATAATATTTGTAGTTCAAATGGTGAAATCTACATAAGTTTTATGATTATGTTCTGTTAAATTATGTGCCCTTTGCTAGAAAGAGCGAGAGCTCAAGACTACTGTGGAGCAGATTGTACATGTAAGCCGATAGGTAATGATGTAAATTCAGTTGGCCACCAATAGATTATTCCTCACTGACATATACGTGTCATTTAATCTTAACTAACTATAAGCTACTATTTTCTGTAGATTGGAGTGCCTGATCGAACCCAAAAAAGGAGTTCGCAATTATGCAGTAACTTTCTAACTGATATCTCCTATCGGCTGTTTCTTTTGATTTTTTAATTTTCGTGCATCCGTTTTAGGTGGAAACTTATTGGCATGGCGGGTCAACGGACACAACAACGACACTACCATATGACAAACAAGAATGCATCGGTGTTGAGAATGGTCATAATCCTCATGTTGGGAAGCCAACATGGAGACTGCTACACATGTTCCTCCATTCCTCGGGAGCAATAAAGAAAATATGGCAGACATGACTTCTACTATATCACCCAGACTTAGTGTACACACATGAATATAGTTATAGATCACAATCACCTATTGTGCATGTCCCAATGTTTTGTAGGGCCCGATTAGCGTTTCATGTTTGTTAGTCACTCTAAAATGTTGGACTTAGATCTGTAAAAAAACATGTTTGACTTAGGTGAAGCTTCATTGAACCTATCATTCTCTTTGACATTTAATTCACATCACACTTTAAGTTCTGATCCAGGATTCATCTCAGTTGAATACAATGGTAAAGCTCATATGTCTCGAGTACCCCATGTCTAAATTCATGTAGAATAATTCACAATGTTACGGCCTGACACAAACCGGATAACTTGGAAATAAGAGAAAAACATGGTTGTCATATCATATGTTGTGTTCCTATAGATCTCAACATACAAGAATTATTATTAGCTTACAATAGTTTATAGGACACAATTTAGGATAGGTTATGAAAGAAGGAGGTATGCAATATATCGTTCCAATATTTAATTCCTAAGGTAACAATGATTATGATTCAAAGGTATAGCTTATAAGTGAATCCAATTTACATATATTCATTTGGCATTCATGCTTTATTGTTTTAAGTTGGCTTATTGATCATGTTGATAATAGAAATTAAGTTCTTAAAAATAAATTTAAGAATGTAGAAGCAAATTTGGTTGAGCGGGTTTGGATGAAAGTACTATATTGCAAATAACATTAGTGACAACCAGTATATTATGAATTCAGAGAAAATACTAGCCCGTGCTACTACACGGGTTGATGACTAGTTACCTTAATTGGGATTGAGTTGGAGGAACCTTCTCAATGATGTTTCAACTACCATCATAGTTAAATAAAATCTATTCCTTTGTTGTAGGAAAAAATTGGCTTTTCGCAAAAACTATAACCATAGAGCTTTCCACCAGCCAAATATGCATGTAGTGATAGCATTATTCTGTTCTTGCTTTACTGTGTTATTTTGCCAGCATATTCCATGTGCTGGCCCGTTTCGGGCTGCAACGTATTATGTTGCAGACTTTTTAGACAAGGAGTAAGGTTCGTTAGGTCGTTGCCGTGCAGCTCAGCTATGTCGTTGGAGTTGATGGACTCACTTTATCTTCCAAGCCTTCCGTTGTTATTGTATTAGATGGCCTTAAGCCATATTTATTGTAATAAGTTCTCTTTGGAGACATTCGATGTAATAAGTGCGTGATTGCTACTCTGTTATAAATCCTCGAGTATTGTGTGTGTCAGCATTACCGATTCAGGGATGACACTGAAGCACAGAGACTTGACCGTTTGAGGTCGGGTCGCTACAAGATGGTATCAGAGCACACGCTAAGTGTTGGACACGACCACTAAGCTAAAAGTCATAGATCACTATTCTCTTCTCATTTCTGACTCCTCTCCATTTTCTACTCTTTAGGATGGTGGATGCAAGAAACAAGTTTGCACAACCGGATGAAGAAGCACCTTTTGGACGACACTTAAAGGAAGTCACTAGGTACCTGAACATAGGAATACCAAGCTTCACCGGGACCTACAACGCCAATTTACCAGAAGAGGAGCGATGGATAATTCAAGTTCAAGTTCCAGGAAGGACCTTCACGCCAGTCACTAAACCCATAGAGTTTTCCTTCGATGCACCAACCTGGAGTTTAGGAAAGAGTATGGCAGCTCACATCACCATGGGACGCATTGGAAAAGTTTATCACAAGGAGCTTAAAGACACTGTCTACCAGATCTGTGGGCACCGAGATGAGCAATGGGAGATGATCAACATCAGGAAAGATAGATCAATTGCAGCTTTCATCCAGGAACTAAACCAGCACATTCGACGCCAGGAGAACCAGATGTGTGCAGGCATGATAGATCTGAAGAAGGTAATGACTAGGATTGCGGAACTGGAGGAAGAACTCAAGTCTACACGTGAAGATTATGAGGAGGAAATCGTCATACTAGTGGAAAAGAATGACGACCTGATTAAGAAGACCGGAATATTCATGGGAGACCCCACACCAGTAGAAGAAGACGAAGAATCCAAGGAGATTTGCCCGGAAGACTACATCATCATCGACAACACCGACTCCGATCTTAGCGATGATGACTATGAAGACGAAGCTGGAGCAGATATCATGGAGTCTGCAAGTGAGGAATATTTTTAGTAGACCACCACATCAGTAATAGTATTCCACCATGTAAATAGAGTAGTCCGAGCACTTTTGCGATAGTTAGACCGATTGTATGACTTGATTGATTGATTGAGTGAAATGTTTGTGTTTGTCTCATGTGCATATGGGTAGTGCTTTCTCATTAGACCTCATTCTATTCTAATCTCTCCCCTCTAAACCCATCAGATGCCTCCGCGACGTGACCCCGGATTTGCTTTCCCACCGGAGCTCACTCAGTTGATCCAGCAGCAGAATACCTTGATGCAGTTGTTAGTTCAGAACCAAGGCAACAACAACAACAACAACAACAACAACAATCCGCCACCACCAGTTGTTAACTTAGCCCGTTTTCTAAGGTTGCAGCCGCCGGTGTTTAGTAGTAGCACCGAGCCTATAGTAGCAAATGAATGGCTCCGCAGGATTGGAAGGGAGTTAACCATTGCAGGATGCACTGATGCTGAGAAGGTGCGTTTTGCCGCACATCAGTTGGATGGACCAGCAACATCATGGTGGGAGAATTACATTGTCACCTACCCCATAGCCACGGTGACATGGGACCAATTTCAGCAAGCCTTCCGTACAGCCCATGTCTCAACTGGAGCCATGAATTTGAAGAAGCGTGAGTTTCGCAACTTACGCCAGGGGAACCGTACTGTGGCTCAGTACGCGGATGAGTTTAGCAAGTTATCTTGATATGCACCTGATGATGTGGCCACAGATGCCGCAAAGCAGGAGAAGTTTATGGAAGGGTTGAATGATGAGAGTAATAAAATTTCTATGCTTGTAGATTATGAAAATAATGCTTTATGTGATAGTTATATTGTTGAATTCATTCATGATGCTACTGAAAATTATTATGAGGGAGGAACATATGCTTGTAGGAATTGCAATAATATCAAGTTCCCTTTCTATGCGCTTAAAATCTCGAAGTCATGCTTGTTTTGCTTTCCTACGCTAGTTGATTATTGTTTCCATAAATTGTTTGCTCACAAAATCCCTATGCATAGGAAGTGGGTTAGACTTAAATGTATTAGCAATATTCTTCATGATGCTCTTTTTATGTTTTAATTCTTATCCTTCATGTGAGCATCATTGAATCATCATGCCTAGCCAGGGGCGTTAAACGATAGCGCTTGTTGGGAGGCAACCCAACTTTATTCTTGTTCTTTACTTTTTTCTCTTGTTTAGTAATAAATAATTCATCTAGACTATGTTTAGATGTAGTTTTATGCTTTTAGTTAGTGTTTGTGCCAAGTAGAACCTTTGGAAAGACTTGGGGAAAGTCTTGTTGATCATGCTGTAAAAAACAGAAACTTTAGGGATAACGAGAATTGCTGCCATTTTTATTTGGAGAGTCCTATTTAGTTAATTCTTTTTGCAGATGATTAATAGATAAATTCCTCAGGTCCAGCAATTTATTTGAGAATTTTATGAGTTTCATAGTATACGTTTGATCCAGATTACTACAGACTGTTTTGTTTTTGACAGATTCTGTTTTTCGTGTGTTGTTTACTTATTTTGATGAATCTATGGCTAGTAAAAGAGTTTATAAACTATAGAAAAGTTGGAATAAAGTAGGTTTAACACCAATATAAATAAATAATGAGTTCATTACAGTATCTTGAAGTAGTGTTTTGTTTTCTTTCGCTAACGGAGCTTACGAGTTTTCTGTTAAGTTTTGTGTTGTGAAGTTTTCAAGTTTTGGGTAAGGATTCGATGGACTATGGAATAAGGAGTGGCGAGAGCCTAAGCTTGGGGATTCTCAAGGCACCCCAAGGTAATATTAAAGGACAACCAAGAGCCTAAGCTTGGGGATGCCCCGGAAGGCATCCCCTCTTTCGTCTTCGTTCATCGGTAACTTTACTTGGAGCTATATTTTTATTCGCCACATGATATGTGTTTTGCTTGGAGCGTCATTTTATTTTATTTTGTTTTGCTTGCTGTTTAAATAAAGTATCAAGGTCTGAAATTATTAAATATGAGAGTCTTCACATAGTTGCATATTTGTTCGACTACTCATTGATCTTCACTTATATCTTTCGGAGTAGTTTGTCATTTGCTCTAGTGCTTCACTTATATTATTTTGAGAGTCTTAAATAGCATGGTAATTTGCTTAAATAATCTTAATATGCTAGGTATCCAAGAATAGTAAAAACTTTCATATAGAGTATTGAATACTAAGAGAAGTTTGATGCTTGATGATTGTTTTGAGATATGGAGGTAATAATATCAAAGTCATGCTAGTTGAGTAGTTGTGAATTTGAGGAATACTTGTGTTGAAGTTTGCAAGTCCGGTAGCATGCACGTATGGTAAACGTTATGTAACAAATTTGAAACATGAGGTGTTATTTGATTGTCTTCCTTATGAGTGGCGGTCGGGGACGAGCGATGGTCTTTTCCTACCAATCTATCCCCCTAGGAGCATGCGCGTAGTGCCGAGGTTTTTGATGACTTGTAGATTTTTGCAATAAGTATGTGAGTTCTTTATGACTAATGTTGAGTCCATGGATTATACGCACTCTCACCCTTCCATCCTTGCTAGCCTCTTCGGTACCGTGCATTGCCCTTTCTCACATTGAGAGTTGGTGCAAACTTCGCCGGTGCATCCAAACCCCGTGATATGATATGCTCTTTCACACATAAACCTCCTTATATCTTCCTCAAAACAGCCACCATACCTACCTATTATGGCATTTTCATAGCCATTCCGAGATATATTGCCATGCAACTTTCTATCATTCCGTTCATCATGACACATTCATCATTGTCATATTGCTTAGCATGATCATGTAGTTAACATAGTATTTGTGGCAAAGCCACCATTCATAATTCTTTCATACGTGTCACTCTTGGTTCATTGCATATCCTGGTACACCACCGGAGGCATTCATATAGAGTCATCTTTGTTCTAGTATCGAGTTGTAATCATTGAGTTGTAAATAAATAGAAGTGCGATGATCATCATTATTAGAGCATTGTCCCAAGTGAGGAATAAAAAAAGAAAGGCCATAAAAAAGAGAAGGCCCAAAAAAAGAGAAAGGCCAGAAAAAAGGAAAGGCCCAAAAAAATTGAGAGAAAAATAGAGAAGGGACAATGTTACTATCCTTTACCACACTTGTGCTTCAAAGTAGCACCATGATCTTCATAGTAGAGAGTCTCTCATGTTATCACTTTCATATACTAGTGGGAATTTTTCATTATAGAACTTGGCTTGTATATTCCAACAATGGGCCTCCTCAAGTGCCCTAGGTCTTCGTGAGCAAGCAAGTTGGATGCACACCCACTAGTTTCTTTTGTTGAGCTTTCATACATTTATAGCTCTAGTGCATCCGTTGCATAGCAATCCCTACTCCTTGCATTAACATCAATCGGTGGGCATCTCCATAGCCCATTGATTAGCCTCGTTGATGTGAGACTTTCTCCTTTTTTGTCTTCTCCACATAACCCCTCATTATTCTATTCCACCCATAGTGCTATGTCCATGGCTCGCGCTCATGTATTGCGTGAAAGTTTATAGGTTTGAGATTACTAAAGTATGAAACAATTGCTTGGCTTGTCATCGGGGTTGTGCATGATGAGATCATTCTTGTGTGACGAAAATGGAGCATGACTAAACTATATGATTTTGTAGGGATGAACTTTCTTTCGCCATGTTATTTTGAGAAGACATAATTGCTTAGTTAGTATGCTTGAAGTATTATCATTTTTATGCCAATATGAACTTTTGTCTTGAATTTTTCGGATCTGAATATTCATACCACAATTAAGAAGAATTACATTGAAATTATGCCAAGTAGCACTCCGCATCAAAAAAATCTGTTTTTATCATTTACCTACTCGAGGACGATCAGGAATTAAGCTTGGGGATGCTAATACGTCTCCAACATATCTATAATTTTTGATTGCTCCGTGCTATATTATCTACTGTTTTGAATGTTTATGGGCTTTATTATACACTTTTATATCATTTTTGGGACTAACCTATTAACCCAGAGCCGAGTGTCAGTTTCTGTTTTTACCTTGTTTTAGGGTTTCGAAGAAAAGGAAAATCAAACGGAGTCCAAATGACCTGAAACTTCACGAAACCTATTTTTGTATCAGAAGAAGCCCAGAAGACTTGGAGTCTACGTAAGGGAAGTTTCAAGGAGGCCACGAGGTAGGGGGCGCACCCACCCCCCTGGGTGCGCCCTCCACCCTCGTGGGCCCCTCGTGGCCCCCTGACGTACTTCTTCCTCCTATATATCTTCATATACCCTAAAAACATCCGTGGAGACGATAGATTGGGAGTTCCGCTGCCAGAAGCCTTCGTAGCCACCGAAAACCAATCTAGACCCGTTCCGGCACCCTGCCGGAGGGGGCAATCCTTCTCCGGTGGCCATCTTCATCATCCCGGTGCTCTCCATGATGAGGAGGGAGTAGTTCTCCCTCGGGGCTGAGGGTATGTACCAGTAGCTATGTGTTTGATCTCTCTCTCTCTCTCGTGTTCTTGAGGTGATACGATCTTGATGTATCGTGAGCTTTGCTATTATAGTTGGATCCTATGATGTTTCTCCCCCTCTACTCTCTTGTAATGAATTGAGTTTTCCCTTTGAAGTAATCTTATCGGATTGAGTCTTTAAAGATTTGAGAACACTTGATGTATGTCTTGCCGTGCGTATCTGTGGTGACAATGGGATATCACGTGATTCACTTGATGTATGTTTTGGTGATCAACTTGCGGATTCCACCCATGAAACTATGCATAGGGGTTGGCACACGTTTTCGTCGTGATTCTCCGGTAGGAACTTTGGGGCACTCTTTGAGGTCCTTTGTGTTGGTTGAATAGATGAATCTGAGATTGTGTGATGCATATCGTATAATCATACCCACGGATACTTGAGGTGACATTGGAGTATCTAGGTGACATTAGGGTTTTGGTTGATTTGTGTCTTAAGGTGTTATTCTAGTACAAACTCTAGGGTTGTTTGTGACACTTATAGGAATAGCCCAATGGATTGATTGGAAAGAATAACTTTGAGGTGGTTTCGTACCCTACCATAATCTCTTCGTTCGTTCTCCGCTATTAGTGACTTTGGAGTGACTCTTTGTTGCTTGTTGAGGGATAGTTATGTGATCCAATTATGTTATTATTGTTGAGAGGACTTGCACTAGTTAAAGTATGAACCCTGGGCCTTGTTTCCTAGCATTGCAATACCGTTTACGCTCACTTTTATCATTAGTTACCTTGCTGTTTTTATATTTTCATATTACAAATACTATTATCTACTATCCATATACCACTTGTATCACCATCTCTTCGCCGAACTAGTGCACCTATACAATTTACCATTGTATTGGGTGTGTTGGGGACACAAGAGACTCGTTGTTATTTGGTTGCAGGGTTGCTTAAGAGAGACCATCTTCATCCTACGCCTCCTACGGATTGATAAACCTTAGGTCATCCACTTGAGGGAAATTTGTTACTGTCCTACAAACCTCTGCACTTGGAGGCCCAACAACGTCTACAAGAAGAAGGTTGTGTAGTAGACATCAAATATTTGGATAAGTTTGTTGTGGTGTTCATTGATGATATAATGGTATATTCGAAGAACGAAGAGGAGCACGAAGAGCATTTGCATTTAGTTCTCGAGAAACTCAGGAAACATCAGTTGTATGCCAAGTTCAGCAAATGCGAGTTTTGGCTGAAGGAAGTCGGATTCCTTGGACATGTTATATCAGGAGAAGGTATAGCAGTAGATCCCACCAAGGTTCAGTCAGTCACTGAATGGTTAGCACCCACTTCAGTTAGCGAGATCCGCAGTTTTCTTGGACTCGCAGGATACTATCGGAGATTCATTGAGAATTTTTCAAAGACTACAAAGCCCATGATAGAATTATTGAAGAAGGATACCAAGTTTAAATGGACGGAAGATTGTGAGGCAAGTTTCCAGGAGCTGAAGAAACGTTTGACTATAGCCCCAGTGCTGACACTGCCAGATATACGTAAGGATTTTCAAGTGTATTGTGACGCCTCTCGCTTAGGACTTGGAAGTGTGCTTATGCAGGACGGAAGAGTTGTTTCGTATGCCTCATGACAACTTAAACCACACGAGTTGAATTATGCCACGCATGATTTGGAGCTAGCAGTCATAGTGCATGCGTTGAAGACTTGGAGACATTACCTTATTGGAAACCATTGTGATGTGTACACGGATCATAAGAGTCTGAAGTACATTTTCACCCAGAAGGAGCTGAACCTTAGGCAGAGAAGATGGTTGGAGCTTATAAAGTATTATGACATGAAGCTTCATTATCATCCAGGAAAGGCCAATGTCGTAGCAGACGCTTTGAGCCGGAAGAGCTATGCTAATACCCTAATAAGCACGGGATTGCTGAAAGAGTTAGCAGAGGATCTCAGGGAACTCCGAATGGAGATTGTTCCTAGAGGTTTTGTTGCAACAATGGAGGTACAGTCTACATTCTTGGGAAAGATTCGAGAAGCTCAGAAGGATGACAAAGAGATTGCCGAGATAAAGGAGAAAATGAGCGAAAGAAAGGCCAAAGGTTTTCGTGAGGATGAGCACGACACCTTATGGTTAGGACCGTGTTTATGGGCCCAATAACGCAGAGATCAAGAAGTTAATACTTCAGGAGGCACATGACTCACCATACTTGATACACCCCGGAAACACCAAGATGTATTTGGATTTAAAGGAACGTTTCTGGTAGACAGGGATGAAGAAGGATATCGCCGAGTATGTGGCCATATGTGATGTATGTCAGAGAGTGAAGGCAGAGCATCAAAAGCCAGCAGGATTGTTACAGCCTATGCCGATACCTGAATGGAAGTGGGATAAACTTGGCATGGATTTTATCACCAGATTGCCCAGGACCAAATCAGGATATGATTCTATATGGATAGTAGTTGACCGTTTGACCAAAGTGGCACACTTTATCCTAGTGAAAACAACTTATACCAGTGCAAAGTTGGCCAAGATATATATGACCAGGATCGTATGTCTGCATGGAGTTCCGAGGACCATCGTATCAGATAGAGGAACACAGTTTACTTCAAAGTTTTGGCATCAGCTGCACCAGACTTTGGGAACGAGATTGGAGTTTAGTACGGCATTTCACCCGCAGACGGATGGACAGACCGAGAGAGTCAATCAGATTCTGGAGGACATGTTGAGAGCCTGTGCGCGAGATTATGGATCTAGTTGGGATGACAATCTGCCTTACGTAGAGTTCTCGTACAACAATACTTATCAAGCTAGTTTGAAGATGGCACCGTTCGAAGCCCTGTATGGACGAAGGTGCAGAACACCGTTGATGTGGGATGAAGTCGGAGACCAACAGTTGTTTGGACCAGACTTGATCAAAGAGTCTGGGAAGAAGGTCAAATTGATCCGGGATAGACTGAAGATAGCTCAATCCAGACAGAAGAGTTATGCAGATTCGAAACACAAGGAGGTAACCTATGAAATTGGAGATAGAGCATACCTGCGAGTATCACCTTTGCGAGGAGTAAAACGTTTTGGAGTCAAGGGAAAGTTAGCCCCGAGATTTGTAGGACCATATCGTGTTTTGGAATGGATGGGAGAAGTTGCCTACAAGTTGGAGTTACCTGAAGGACTGTCAGGAGTTCATGATGTGTTGCACGTTTCCCAGTTGAAGAAGTGCCATGCTGAGATGGCCGACATACCGTTAAGAGATACCTTACCCTTGGAGGCGATTCAGTTGGACAATGACTTGACTTATGAGGAGAAGCCAGTCAAGATTTTGGAGTTTTGTAGTCGAGTCACCCGCAGCAAGGTCGTCAAGTTTTGCAAAGTTCAGTTGAGCGAGCATACCGATGACGAAGCCACGTGGGAACGAGAGGATGATCTTCTCAAAGACCACCCACACCTATTTTCTAGCCAACCCGAATCTCGAGGGCGAGATTCATCTTAAGGGGGGTAGGTTTGTAACATCCCAAATTTTCAATTTGGAATGTTATACATAGATCATTCTTGCATATCATATTTTATTGCATTTCGTCTCGCGATCCTCGAAATCCTAAGCAACTCAAGGACCCTCGGAGAGAGTTGGGGATTTCCCCGGTTTTCAAATTTGATTTTTATCAAATTTTAAAACGAGGATTTTGGTTTTAATTATTTTTCTCTTCGAAAATATTTCATATTAAAATATATGAGAGGAGATAATATGACTTCTCCAAAATAAATGAAATATTGGAGGAAAAATATTAAAATCAATATTTGTTTTATTTTGGTATTTTATTTGCAATTTTGTTTGCATTAGAAAAATTGCACGTTTTCAAATTGCATTTTAGGGCCAAGAAAATGTTCATCTCGTTCTAAATATTTTATTTAGACGGAGAAAATTTGTTTTGGCATTTTTAGAATTTTATTTTATTTTCTAGGATTTTTTTAGTTTTGGCGGAATTATTTAAAAAAACGTCAGGGCTAACTGGCCGAAGCCCAGCCGCCGGCCCACCTCCCCGTGCCGCCATCTCCTAGCGGGAGACCGTCGCCGCTGCCGCCCGAACCGGAGTCCGGCTCGGACTCCGCTTCCCCGCGTCGTGCCCCCTCCTCCAAGCCGAGCCCCCCCTCCTTAAAAGTCGCTGCCCCGCCGCCCCTTGGAGCCCCCACCACCCCGTCGCCGCGAGCCACCGACCCCGCCACTGCAAGCCGCCGCGCCGCCGTCGCCCGCTGCCGCGCCGCCCCGCCGCCCTTTGCCCGCTGCCGCGCCGCCCCTCATCGGAGCCGCCGCCGTCGCCCTTTGCCCGCGCCGCCGGTTCAGTTTTTTTAGAAAACCGGTTCGGTTTTCGTTTAAAAAACCCTAGCTTGTTTTTTTCGGTTCACCGATTTTTCCCGGTTTTTCTTTTTAGCGAACGTTCATCTGGATGTTCGTTTTAACGAACGGTTTTTGCTCATTAGTTACAGATAACGAACGCTCGTTTGTTAGCCCGTTCATCAGTTTTCTTTTATCGGATTATTCCGTGATTATTTCTGATCGCGATTTTTGATCCGATTTTCGTTCTAGTTTATCTTTTCGCTCATTAGTCGGAATCAGGTGATTCAAGCGCCTAGATCTTCGTCTTGAGACCCTCTTTTCATTTAACCAACTTGCACAAGTTTTTGCTACTGTAAAATTTGACCTAGGTCCAGATTAGTAAATGGATCTTGTTTCTTTCGCCGTTTGAGTTTCGTTGCTTCGTTCGATTTGATTCTTTTTGCAAACCGGAGTTCTTAAGTTGAACTTTCTGGTTAGATCTTATTTGAGATTTACCCGTGTTTCTTAGCTTGATTGCTTGTGTAAGCTATTGTTTGTTTGCGATAGAATTCTCGGAGTGCGAAGCGTGTTATTTGGAGTCTCTAGGTTACGCGGATCGTCAGCAAGGCAAATAACACTTTGATCATACCCCTTTATCACCCAGTTTTTATGCATTAGTGCCAATCCTCAAATATTGCATGGTTAGGATGTCATTAACATGTGGGTTGGGAAGTAGTTGATGAGGTAGAACATATTACCCTGTTACATTCAAACCCTTGGGAGTTACTTCTACGCGTTGCTTATATTGCTATGATATGCTCGTAGACGAGGTTTGGTGAGTGAAATCCATGACAAATGTGAGATTGATAATTAATGGTTCAGCTTAAGGTGGCAACTTAAATACACATCTGGGTGGATTGAGGCACCTGGAGTACCCAGTGTTGCCTGTATTTTTGGAAACCCCAGAGTACCTGTGTGATCTTCCTATGGACCGCCACCCAGGCTCAAAGGGAACTAAGATGATTCATGCTAGAAACTTCCGTGTGCAGCCACAAGCTATTATAGGCTCTAGCATAGTTGAGTAAGTTACGTGAAGTTCTTAAAGAGATGGATCAGCAGGTAGTGCGATTGTAGGTTTGGTATGGTCTGCCCGGAATAGAGAGTTAATATTTCTGAAAAACTGTGTCTCGGTCATCCATTTCTCAAACATCCTGTAATGCGAGAAAACCAACGGAGGAGATCGGGTCTTGTGGGGAAAAGTGCGCGAACCTCTGCAGAGTGTATAAACTAATCATGGTTAGTCGTGTCCCCGGTTATGGACAATCTTGAGTATCCGGTACTTGGAGTATCTTAAGTATCTCATCACTCTAAATTAATATTGTTGGGTTGATAATTACCTTAATTGGGATTGAGTTGGAGGAACATTCTCAATGATGTTTCAACTACCATGATAGTTAAAATAAAATCTATTCCTTTGTTGTAGGGAAAAATTGGCTTTTGACAAAAACTATAACCATAGAGCTTTCCACCAGCCAAATATGCATGTAGTGATACCATTATTTTGTTCTTGCTCTACTGTGTTATTTTGCCAGCATATTCTATGTGCTGACCCATTTCGGGCTGTAACGTATTATGTTGCAGACTTTTCAGACAAGGAGTAAGGTTCGTTAGGTCGTTGCCATGCAGCTCAGCTATGCCGTTGGAGTTGATGGACTCACTTTATCTTCCAAGCCTTCCGCTGTTATCGTATTAGATGGCCTTAAGCCATATTTATTGTAATAAGTTCTTTTTGGAGACATTCGATGTAATAAGTGTGTGATTGCTACTTTGTTATAAATCCTCGAGTACTGTGTGTGTCAGCATTACCGATTCAGGGATGACACTGAAGCACAGAGACTTGACCGTTTGAGGTCGGGTCGCTACAATATTCAATGTCGAGCAATGGAGATTGGCCGGAGCAAAGTGCCTAGAGCCCCTTTTGGGGATGTTTTGTCCGAAAATTAGCCTGTTGGGAGGGGAGAGCCAGTTGTAATTTCTTTTTCCTCACCTGATCACTTGATCACCATGTTTTCCGAATGCTTTCTGCTAAATCAATGAAGCCGGTGATAAGCCGGGTCCTTCAAAAAAATCACAACATTCTGGCAATTTTTTTTTACCATAGTTCAAGCTTTCGCCACTAAAATTCCTTGTATTTTTTGTTTGCTTCTCTCTCTCTCCCAACACTTCCCTTCTCTCTCCCTGTTTTAATTTCCCCCCACCAATCTCTTGTTTTTTCCACTTTTTTCTTCTTCCGTAAACCATCTTAACTGCCCCACATCTTATTGGCTTACAAACAAAAATCATATTTTTGGTGAACCAATAAATATTTTCCAAATAAAATTCTATTTCTTCTTTTACACAGACACATTAATATGAACAACTAAATCGCATGCTAATCTACTACTCCTCTATATCAAAATGCGTATTATATTTTGATAAAGAGGTAGTATAATATTTTGCTTCTGTTGGAACGCTCGGGTAATTATCTAGTAGAAAAAAGGTAACATCGAGGTGGTGACATATCATAGTGTCCAGCCATGGAGAAAAACATCTTATCATTGCCAGGAGTCACCTAGATTAATTATCAATCCTTTTGGGAAGACCAAAAATCTATTGTTGCTTGTTTCGTAACCACGATTCGTAGTACATGATCCCTCGAGTATTTAGCTTTTAATACGAATCTTATTCCATCAGAGTTGTAGAAGGAGTAAGCAATTCTAGTTGAAAGTGCATATTTCCAGGAATTCTCTATCATTGTTCATGGGATCAAAAATAAAGTCATGCACAACTCTCGAGTAGTTGACAGAAAGGCAAAACAACACTTTCTAATCTTTATACTTGAACCATTCATCTTATTTTATTTTAAGAAAGAACAAAATGATCAGTGTGTGTTCTTTCATCGGGGGTGAGCTGGCGGCTATCAAGTTTCTTTCGAAGCTCAGTGACGATGAAGATAGTTTTGAACATCTCAACATCGTTGTTTTTTCGACGCGAATAACCCGCGATCATTTCTTAGGGGAGGGAATTCCTGGCGAACAAATCGTCTCCCTGGGGTTCGATCGAGCGAATGATTTTGTTCGATACGACAAGCTCCACAGGCACCTCTACTAGACCTCGCAACCTGCTTACACAACAAAAGATATGTCGAGGAAAAGAAGAAAAACAAACAAAATGCAATGATGCAAAGCAAAGTAAATTTTGCCATGTAAAACGTCACAACGCAAAAAATAAACAAAAAATATGTGTATTTACCAAATATGTGTAGCTACGAGACAAAAAAGTTGCATGCTCTAGAAAATAAAAATGCCACATATTTCTGAAAAAATAGTGTGTAACATACCTAAGGCACATAAAAAAACTATACTACGACAAGTCCATAATTGGCATGGTGCT